>NC_041394.2:164864142-164891642 GCF_900747795.2 Erpetoichthys calabaricus
ATATGTTGATATGTGTATATATGTATGTATATATATATGTGGATGTGTATATGTATATATATATGTATATATGTATATATATATGTATATGTAGATATGTGTATATGTAGATATATATGTATATGTAGATATGTGTATATGTAGATATGTATATATATTTATATATGTTTATGTATATATATATGTTTACATAACCTCTTTAACACACTACTTCTCCGCTGCGAAGCGCAGGTATTTTGCTATCTATGATAAGGCCAAGTGTCCCAGATGGGGTGCTTTGTGCTTCTCCACATTTACTTTGCAACCAGTCTTGCCCCAATATTATAGGATAAGGTGGACTGCGTAAAATAGTTACCCTGATATTTTATTATTAATATTTTTATTTTATTAATTTTCATTGTAATCATTCCATACAAACAGATCAATTTATAACCCAACAAATTTGAAGACAAATCAAACCCCACCCCTGAGAAGGAGAGCTTAGCTAAAGGAAAATTGCTTTAAGCTTTTTAATAAGGCAACATTAGACAAAAGAAGGGGAGAAGTAAATATCTATATAAATAAGAGATGGAGAAGGGAGTTAAATGCAATAATAGTTAATTCTCTTATTCTAAAATAATATTGATTAAATCCTGCCAAGTTTTGAAAAAATTTTGTACAGATCCTCTAACTGAAAATTTGATTTTTTCCAATTTCAAATAATATAAAACATCAGTTTCCCACTGACTTATAAGAGGAGAATTAGGATTCTTCCAATTTAACAAAATAAGTCTACGTGCCAAGAGTGTAGTGAATGCAATCACCGTTTGTTTGTCCTTCTCCAATTCAAGTCCATCTGGAAGGACACCAAACACAGCTGTTAATGGGTTAGGAGGGATTGTGATACTAAGGCTGTCTGAGAGGCACTTAAAAATTTTTGTCCAAAATGATGTTAGTTTGGTGCAGGCCCAGAACATGTGACCCAGTGAGGCAGGAGCTTGGTTGCAGCGCTCGCAGGTTGGATCCTGGCCTGGAAACATTTTGGACAGTTTTAAGCGAGACAGATGAGCTCGATATATAATTTTTAGTTGAATAATTCTATGCTTTGCGCATATAGAACTCGAGTGAATTCTCTGCTTTGCTACCTTCCACTCCTTTTCTGATATATTGATTAAGAGATCTTCTTCCCAATGTCCTCTTGGATCTTTGAAAGGTAGGGACTCTAATAAGATTTTATATATTGCGGAAATAGTGTTTGTTTCCTCGGAATTGAGCAGTATTTTTTCCAGCATTGTGGAGGGTGCAAGGTGGGGGAAATCGGGCAATTTCTGTTTAACAAAATTTCTAATTTGAAGATAGTAAAAGAAATGTGTAGCTGGGAGGTTAAATTTTGAACGTAATTGTTCAAAAGATGTAAATATGTTGTCTATATAAAGATCTCTGAGCATTTTAATCCCAAAACTTTTCCAGGTATTAAAAACTGGATATACTTGCGAAGGTTGAAAGAGGTGGTTCCCTTGCAGAGGTGCCACTGATAAAAGATTTTCCATCTTAAAATGCTTCCTAATTTGGTTCCATATTCTGAGTGAGTAAAGCACAATTGGGTTATTAGTATATTTGCGATAACTTTCATTTATTGGAGAGCAGAGCAGGGAATATAAAGAAGTACTACAGGATTTTACTTCTATTGCAGACCAAGCCTGTGTATGTGCATTTATTTGTGTCCAGGTTTTTATGGCTTGTATGTTTGCTGCCCAGTAATAAAACTGAAAATTAGGTAAAGCCATGCCACCTTCTGCCTGAGGTCTTTGTAGGGTCGCTCTTCGGATACGTGGGTGTTTTGAGTTCCAAATGAATGAGGTTATTATTGAATCTAACTGTTTAAAAAACGATTTATTGATATATATTGAAATGTTTTGAAATAAAAAGAGAAGTTTAGGAAGGATATTCATCTTAACGATGTTAATTCTTCCGGCTAGAGTGAGATGAAGGGTTGACCATCTATGCAAGTCTTGCTTAATTTTTTCCATACAGACGCCAAAATTTTGTTGATAAAGAGCTTTATGTTTACTTGTGATATTTACCCCTAGGTATTTAAACTGATCTGCTATGGTAAAAGGTAGGGTGTCTAATTTATTATTATATGCTTGTGAATTCACTGGAAAGAGTATACTTTTATTCAGATTAATTCTAAGACCAGATATCTTTTGAAATTCTGTTAGTGCTGTTAAAACAGCAGGGACAGTGTTTTCTGGGTCCGATATATATAAGACCATATCATCTGCATATAAAGAAATTTTCTGTTCCAGTCCTTCTCTGACAATCCCCTTTATCTGATGAGAATTTCGGCAGTGAACCGCCAGTGGTTCAATAGCGGTTGCAAACAACAGTGGCGACAAGGGACATCCTTGTCTGGTACCACGTTCTAGTTTAAAGTAATCTGAGCAAATTTTATTAATACAAACTGAAGCTTCTGGACTGGTATACAGTAGTTTAATCCAAGCACAAATATTCGGGCCAAACCCAAATTTCTCCAATGCAGTGAAAAGGTAATTCCATTCGATCATGTCAAATGCCTTTTCTGCGTCTAATGATAGTAATATCTCTGGGGTGTTTGATTTTGCTGGTGAATATATAACATTAAACAAGCGTCGGAGATTTGAAGATAGATGTCGGCCTTTAATAAATCCAGTTTGATCTTGTGATATTACCGAGGGCAGCACTTTCTCCATCCTTCTAGCTAGGATTTTTGAGAGTATCTTAACATCATTATTCAGGAGTGAAATTGGTCTATATGATGCACATTGTAACAAGTCCTTATTTTGTTTAGGAAAGACGGTGATTAATGCTTGTCGAAATGTTTGAGGTAGTATTTGGTGGTCTTTAGCTTCTGTAAATGTTACCAATAAGAGTGGAGCTAGCTGAGTGGAGAATTTCTTATAAAACTCTACGGGGTAACCATCAGGGCCTGATGATTTCCCGCTTTGTAGTGACTTTATAGCATCTAGTAATTCTGTTAGCGTTAGAGGTTTATCTAGTTCCTCAGCACTTAAAGCATCTATTTGTGGTATTTGTGAATTATCCAGAAATGCATTAGATTGCGTGTTGTCTTCTTTGGGCTCAGTGGAATATAAAGACTTATAGTAATCTCTAAATGTGTGCATTATTTTATTATGGTCGATGATTTCTTCTCCATTCTTGTTGGTGATTACTGGTATTGCATTGTGAACTTCTTGTTTATGAATTTGTTGAGCTAAAAGCTTATTAGCTTTTTCTCCGTGTTCATAGTAATGCTGTCTAGACTTATAAATAAGTTGTTCAGTTTCTTTAGTTGTTAAGATGTTAAGTTCTGTATGCAGGGCCTGCCTTTTCCTGTGAAGAGCTTCACTTGGACGCCTGGCTTGTTCTTCATCTATTCTAATAATTTCATTTCTTAGCTCTGACACTTTCTTGGTTTCTAATTTATTTCTATGGGAAAGATATGAAATAATCTGGCCTCTTAGGAAGGCCTTTAGAGTTTCCCAGAGTGTTCCTGCAGAAACCTCTGTAGACGTGTTTGTCTCTAGGAAGAAGCTGATTTGTTTGGATATAAATTCTGTGCAGTTCTCGTCTGCCAATAAAAGAGGGTTAAGACGCCATCTGCGAGGTGAGTACGAGGGGCTTATTGATTTTAGCTCCAAGACTAGAGGGGCATGGTCAGAGATAACAATTGTGTCATATTTGCATGATTTAATTGTAGGCAGGAAATTATTATCTATAAAAAAATAATCAATTCTTGAGTAGCTATAATGCACTGGTGAGTAGAACGAATATGTTCTTGAGTTTGGGTTAAGAAACCTCCAGGGGTCTGATAAGTTGTGATCATTTAAAAACTGTGTAATTATCTTTGCAGTATTAGATGTCGTCCCCCCTGTCACGGGAGTCCTATCTAAGAGTGGATTTAAAACACAATTAAAGTCCCCAGCCATTATAATTTTATGAGTGTTCACATTGGGAATGGATGCAAATAGATTTTGCATGAATTCCTTATCATCAACATTGGGTGCATAAACATTTATCAAAATCATTTTACTGTTATATAAGTTGCCCATGACCATCACATATCTCCCTTCAGGGTCCGACACTACCTCTGATGCTACAAATGGAACTGTTCTATGTATGAGAATTCCCACCCCTCTAGTTTTCTTTATAAAGCTAGAATGGAACATTTGGCCAGTCCAGTCTTTTTGTAATCTGAACTGATCCTTGGTTAGTAAGTGGGTCTCCTGTAAAAATACTATTTTAGCGTTTAAGCCTGTTAGGTGAGAGCATACTTTCTTTCTCTTTAATTCGTGATTCAGGCCTTTAACATTCCAGCTCACAAAGTTAACTGTCCCATCATGGAGACATTGATTCTGAGTTTTTAATGTCATTTTATAGTTTTAATTGGTAATATGGCAATTTTAATCTTAGTTTCAAGATTCCCCAGGAGTTGTTGCATGTTAGCCTGTTGCTGCATTGATATTTATAATTATAAGGATTATAAGAATAGATTAAATATAACCTGCTCTCCTTCTCTCCCCCCTTTATCCCCCCACCCCCCCCATTTTGCCTCCCCACATGAGGCTAGACCCCACTTCGCGATGTTCCAGTCCTCTGACATACGAAGAGACAGAGCACGTCCAAAACAAAACAAACCCCACCCTGCAGCGGCGTTACAGAATTAAAACAGAGATATCTTTTACAGTTAAATCCTTAATACTATCTGCCGAAAATGTTCTCATTAACAATATTTAATCTTGAAATAATCTTCAGCGCTTTTAAATTAAGATATTAAGATTAAAAAAAAAAAAAAAAAAAAAAAAAAACCCTGGGAGTGATTTTAAAAACTAGTCTAGGATAAACCTGGTAATTCATACTGTAATAGTATAATGGTAATTGTATAAATAGTAGAACAAGCATTAAACCAAGGGTATGAAGTTAAACAGTCTACTTTAAGGTATAATAAAATAAAAAAAAAAAATAAAAAAAAAAAAAAAGGAATAAAAAAATAAATAAATAAATAAATAAAACGAATCCTACTTTAATCACTTCCACATTTTCACACTCACGTCTATAACTCTATAACTCTGATTAAAACATAAACATATAACATATAAAGTCCAGCTAAAAACAAAAAAAAAAGAAAAAAGAAAATAAGATGTATAATTATAATACCAGTCTCTTTAAACATGGATCCAGCGATCAGATCATAGGTCTTTCCCGTGCCTTGATAGAATACGGCTCTTTAATTTTAATTAACTTTCAAAAAAGTGTCGGAAACAGCTTCTTTAATTCTTTTTCAGCTTCTTCTTTGCTGAAGAAGTTATAATGTCCATCTTGAACTTCCACTTTCAGTTTGGCAGGATACAAGAGGCTGTATTTGATATCGGCTTCCCGTAGCATCCTTTTAATGTCGTTGTAGGATCTGCGTTTTGCAGCTGTTGATGGTGAGAAGTCGGGAAAAATACGAATAAGATTATTTTCGAATATAATCTCTTGCTTATGTCTGAGAAGTGCCATCACATCAAGCTTACATCTTAGTCGTTCGAAGCGGACAATAAAAGACCTAGATTTAAAGGCGCTTGGTATCTTTGTGCGATAAGCCGTGGCTATCTCATTGTCGAGTTTAAAGTCATCTCCAATTATTTTAGACAGTAATTCTACTGCAAATTTCACTGGGCTTGAGCTTTCTCGTTTCTCAGGTATACCCTCAATTCCTATATTATTTCTTCTGCACCCATCCTCCAGGGCTGCAAGTCTGTCTCCAAGTTTTTTGTATTCCGAGTTCGCAGCTGTGGCTTTTTCATCGGCGTTAGATGCCATTTGTTCCGCTGTTTCCACTCGAGCCGTGAGTCCCTGCTTAACGTCTTCCAGCTGATCTGAAACGTCATTAATATGATCATCAAGCCTTTTCAGTTTGGAGTTAGTTTCTTCAATGTGTTCCACTAATTTCTCCAACATGCCTTTAAAGTTCACATCGAAACGTTCAAATAGACGCGTTTCCTTATCTTTGTTATCCTTCTTGAGCTCAGTGGCCACCTTCTTAAGATCATTTGTGTTATCTTTCTTAAGCTCCTTCATGGCCGTAACTATGGCAGTGGACTGTGTAGCGATCATCTCTTTCTGTGTAGCGATCATCTCTTTCAGTTCGGACAGTTCGCTTCTGCTTTCGTGCTCCGCAAGTGAAAATGCAGCTCCTGTTACAGGCTCGTGATGAGTAGATGAGAGCACGTCCTGCAGAGCCCTTTCTAGTCTCGAATGATCCTCAGAAATTGGCGATCCCTCGCGACCTGTATCACTTGCGCCTTCGCTCCCATTCTCACTCTCGACTGGAGACGATACAATGGAGCGGGGTCCCAGGAATTCTGCGCACTCTTCTGCCTGTTCCAGGTCAGTCTCCGTGATGCCATACCTTACACTTGCACTCAGGCCGGAAGTCTGTCCGGACTTCGATGCAGCTTTAAGTTTCTTTTCCGGTTCTTTCTGACTTTTCTTCTTGTTACTCATGCTTGTATATTGTAGTGGAAGTTCCTTGGTCGGGTTAAATACAGGATACCTCTAAATAATATGAAATACGTGGGAAAATAAAGCCGCTGCTAGCGGAGCTCTGCTTCAGACGTCCATCTCCTATAAACGGACGAAACCAAGACCTTCACCCTGATATTTTGAGTTGCCAGTTGGTATGTGATTATACATGAGGTGGACATGTACACCAAGTTTCCCTGAGAATGCAAGTTAGACTAGTCAATCCAGACTTCATTGTCAAAGTAGCATGTAATTCATGAAACAATGGAAAGGTTGCTACCGGAATCAGTGAGAGCTCACGTTATGACCATTTATATCCACCACCCCAGTGCAAGGAACAAACAGGGGATTGGCTGTGAAACAATACTTCTCACCTCTTGCACAACTACAGTCAATCGGATAATCAAAGCCAGAACAAGTCTTGGTTTTGTTGTTCACCTCCACAGACTTGCAACAGTGGGGATGTGACATGCACTCCTCCTTTGGTATTTCCAATGACTGCATTTTCTTGTGGATAGGCTTAGGGATGACAACACATATCATATGGGACTTCCATCCATCCATTATCCAACCCGCTATATCCTAACTACAGGGTCACGGGGGTCTGCTGGAGCCAATCCCAGCCAACACAGGGCGCAAGGCAAGAGACAAACCCCAGGCAGGGTGCCAGCCCACCGCAGGGCGCACGCACACACACACAGACCAAGCACACACTAGGGACAATTTAGAATTACCAGTGCACCTAACCTGCATGCCTTTTGACTGTGGGAGGAAACCGGAGTACCCAGAAGAAATCAATATCAATAGGCTGTTCTGAGTGTTCAACTTGCAAGGCCACCCGGTGCCGAAGCAATGAGGTCATCAAAGAATTTATATCTCAGCTACCAGATCGGCTGGGTGAGGTAATCGGGGAAGACATTTACCAGGAGATTGCAGGTGACTATTTGAACCACCCTTTTGGGCTAGGCGTCTCTGGCTGTAGCCAACACCCGACTCTGTCCCAGAGTTCAAGTACTTGGGAGCAGGTTGGGTGCTCTGGGTCTTATCTTTTATCCCTACAAGCCCTTGCCTGCTGTTCCAGACCAATGCTGTACCTCATCAGCACCTCTGCTTTTAGTTATCATAATCCACGACAGCCTGCTTGTCAAGGTTGTTATAAGCCTGTTTGGCCAGTCCCTTCAAGAATGGTGCCAGTATGTGCGCCCACTCTGCATGATAAAGAGTTTGGGTGCCAATATAGCTAACCCGTAAAACTGGATGCAGTAAAAGAAAAAAAAAAGAGTTCCTCCCAGCAGAAAGAGGCAGGTCCAGATGGATGGACACTGGAAGTGACGTCAGAGGTGTTCTAGCTGTCAGTCATCACAGGGAACAAGAGAGAAAGATGCTAAGACACAATGCCAAGCTTTGGTTTGGTGGTGGAATTGCAGTGACTAGAGCCCTTCGGCTGTGCCATACTGTATGTGCACATACAATAGCATATAATCCAGCAACAAGGAATAAGAAACATGGGAGTATTGAACCTTACAAAGACCTTGCATCTGTCTAATGTCTCATACTAAGAAAAAATAAACTTCTTTAATTTTTCCTCACAGTTAATTACCCAGAGGTTGCATCAGTCCAAACAGTTTATCAGCCATACTTGTAAAGCCTTTAAACTGGCGCCAACACCATCAGGCAGAACATTATTGACTAGCGAGCATGTAATTTTGTGATCCCCAGCAATTTCTAGATGTATAAACTGACACCCTCAGGTGATGAGATCAGCAACTGTAGTCAATAAGTTTGACATCCCCTCCAACTCCAACTTAAGAAAGTAATGCTATATACTATTAGTCCTCTTTATTATTTTTGTATATTGTCTGTGGGCAGTAATCAGTAGACTACAAACTCCATGTCCTTTTATTATATTCAAGATTCAGATCTAGCACAGTGTAACTGCTGTATATTTAATAGTTTTATTTCCTAAGTAAGAATTTATCAACAATTTGCTACATCTTATTTATTCACAAAAACACTTGCGCTGTCACATATCTAAATAAGTATTCTCTCCAGCTTATCAAAAGCATTAATATAAATTAAACACTATAACAGCTCCAGCACTGATTCTTGCAAAAAGCCTCCTAAAAGCAACTAACTCAGAAAAAGTACTGATCATAACTTTCTGTTTTAAGTCAATTTTAGCATCCACCTGTATTCACACTTCCAATTTGTAAGTCTGTTACGAAGTTAACTTATGACAAGTTTTTTGAAAATCAAGATAGATAAATCATATGTATAACAAAAGCTTTTGTTTCTTATTCATAAAATTGCAGCATATTAGCGAAAAACACCATTTTTCCTGTTTAACGCATAAATAACTGATGTGTTTTTCAATCATATCTAAAATCACCAGATAACATTATTTGATTTTAACCTTTTCCTATAGTACTGCTAACTCAATCACCTTTTCTTGTACCTATTTAGATGTTTTTAGCGTTTTCAAAGTGCTGCATTCCACAAGTTTTGGGAAGACTTGCTTTACATTCTACAAACCTTGGAAGTTTCAATAATGTAAGCAGTGACTCTCAAAAGACAGAATGAATAGCAGCCCCTGACACCCTGTTCAGTACTGACTGGGTTAGAAAATGACTGACTGACACTGTAAGTGATGAATAATCAAGGGTGGGTCCACTCATCTTTTTTGAGTTTAGTCAGAATGAGGTATGCAATACACCCAAACAAAATGCATTTACCATCAAAATAAACTAACCAGACAGGCTCCTGGTATCCTGGTTCCCGACAAAGTTCTGCCAGATGTTTTTAGACACCCGCAGGTAAATAGTAAGCAGTTGTCTCAAAAGGAACGAGTTAAAGAAACTTGGGGTTTTGTTTATTTTCTAATCTAGTTAGTCCTGAAAAAGGTCACAGAGGGTGTTGGAGTGTATCTGAATCAGCACAGGACACAAGTCAGGAGCAATCCTCTGCATAGGGTTCCAGTCCATCAAAGGGCAAACACACATACAAACAAGTCAAGTCAAGTTGGGGAGCATGCACTGGTAAAGTGCATTGCCACACCCACCACATGACAAAATAGCTCAGGACTCCATGATCAACCATTCATTTGACACAAAGTCAAACTAGCGGTACCCAACAATTCTCCGGAGAGACATAGTACCAAAGGAGTCCAGTCTTCATCTCAGGTCACTGGATAGCGTCCATGTCTCACAACCATATAGCAAGACAGGAAGCACCAGGACTATAAAGACTTGAACCTTTGTACTTTTACATGGATATCGGGAGCGCCACACACCCCTTTCCAGCAGCCTCATGACCCCCCCATTGCTCTCCCAATCTGTCTACTCTCTTCACAGGAAGAGTCACCAGAGACATGAATGTCACTGCCAAGGTAAGTAAACCTCTCGACAAGGTCGACACTCTCTCTGCAGACAGACAGACACACTGTTGATGGCTGTGCCTAAGAAGTCATTAAAGGCCTGGATCTTGGTTTTTATCCAGAACACTAGCAAGCCCAGACACTCAGACTCCTCCCTCAGTCGCTCAAGAGCCCTTATCAGAGCCTCCATTGACTCTGCGAAGATCACAGCATCATCAGCAAAGTCAAGATCAGTGAATCTTTCTTCACCAACAGATGCCCCACAGCCACTGGACCTCACAACCTTGCCCAACACCCAGTCCAAACCAGGATTGAACAGAGTAGGAGCAAGAACACAACCCTGATGAACCCTAGAATGAACTGGGAAAAACACAGAGGCTCCGCCTCCACTTTGCACAGCATTCACAGTACCAGTGTACAGTCCAGTCATGATATCAAGCAATCTTGAGGAGATCCCGTGAATCCTCAGTAAGTCCCAAAGGGCAGCTCAATCACCTGAGTAGAATGCTTTATGAAAATCGACAAAGGCTGCAAAGAAACTCTGCCAATATTCGCGTTTGCGCTTCATGAGAACCCTCAGTGCCAGGATGCGGTTGATGGTATACTTCATAGGCGTAAAACCAGACTTCTCTAGTTGCTGGTAGGTGAGCAAGTGATCACAGATCCTATTGAGGATGACCCTAGCAAAGACCTTACTCGGCACCGAGAAAGGTGTTATCCCCCTGTAGTTGCCGCAGTCCAGATGATCACCCTTCCCTTTCCAGATAGGGACAAGAAGTCCTGTTTTCCAATTGGATGGGATGACACCAGTCTCCTAAATGGAAGCAAGGATTGCTTGCAATGCCAGAAAAAGCCTTACCACCAGCCTGGAGAAGTTCACTCCGGATACCACAGATCCCTGCAGCTTTGCCGCCCCTCAGCTGGTTCACCACCTGTGCAATCTCAGTGAGATTGGGTGGTTCACAGCTAATTGGAGGATCAGCCTCAAAAACCGTGGACCCAGAGATATCCAACGTCCTAGCTGGAGAATCAGCTTTGAACAACTCCTCAAAGTAACCAGCCCAGTGGGTCAGAACTTCAGTGTCATCCATAAGGACCGTTCCATGAGCCACCCTGACTGTGACTCTCTGAGGAACAGATTCAGGTGTGCGTAATGCTTCAATTCCTCTGTAAGCAGGGTGTGGGGTGCTAGATCACAGATGGTGTCACTTACACACAGATTTCTATAACAAACGCCTATTTAAGCAGGTCATACGTTAAACTTAGTAATTACTAAAGGACTAAAAGTTGATATAAAACAGGTCATTGATATGGGTCTATCAGACCATTTTCTTCTACTTTTTAATATAGAAATGATGATAGAAAACACTCATGAGAAGCATATTGTTAAAAAACGCTTCTTTGACTCATCAGCAGCTTTAAAACTTACAAACATTCTAACCAATCAGTCCGTTTATAGTGCCAACTATAATAGCGAGGAGAATGTAAATAGTAAGGTGGAAAGATTTAATACTAAAGTGAGGGCTGCTGTTGACTTAGTTGCACCTGAAAAGACAGTTGAAAAATTTTCTAGCATTGTTATACCATGGAAGACCCAAAGAGTGTCTGATTTAAAGAGAATATGCTGTAGAGCTGAGCGTAAATGGAGGAAAACTAAACTAACTATTGACTATGAAATATTAAAAGTTAAAATAACAGAATACAATAACACAGTCCGTCTTGAGAGGCGCTGCTATTTCTCTAAGATTATAAATAACAATGCTAGTAATCCCAGAGTCTTATTTTCGACGATTGATCGTCTGTTAAACCCAGGTAACTAAAAGGAATGCCTCCTAAGTACTTCCAGTAAAACCTGTGAGGCTATCACTGTATTTTTCAATCAAAAAATTAATGATATTAGAAATAACATAGTATATCTCCCCAACACTAAGGATCCTCCTAAACCCCAGTATTCCATAATAAACAAATTAAATTCTTTCACTAGGATAGATTTACCTGATTTACATAAAATAATTTCTCAAATGAAACCCTCCACCTGTGCCCTTGACCCAATACCAACAAATTTTTTCAAAGAAGTATCGGGCGTGCTTAGTGATAATGTTCTTGACATAGTAAGTCTTAAGACTGCGGTAGTTAAACCCCTACTTAAGAAAAATAATCTCGACCCCCCAGCTCTTGAAAATTATAGACCCATCTCTAACCTGCCTTTCTTAAGTAAAATTCTAGAGAAGGCAGTCATTATACAGTTAAATGAGCACCTCAATAAACATGCTATTCTTGATAAATTTCAGTCAGGTTTTAGAACAAATCACAGCACAGAAACTGTACTCATTAAAGTAGTAAATGACTTGTGGGTAAATGCAGACAGAGGCCATTTATCTGTTCTCATCCTGTTAGATCTGAGTGCCGCATTTGACACCATTGATCATAATATTCTTAAGAATCGCCTTAGTCAATGGGTGGGCCTCTCTGGCAGTGTCTTAAATTGGTTTGAATCCTACCTGGCAGGGAGAAAATTCTTTGTTAATTGTGGTAATTACAACTCAAAGACACATGATATCCTATATGGTGTTCCACAAGGCTCTATCCTGGGTCCGCTGCACTTCTCAATCTACATGCTTCCATTAGGTCAGATTATCTCGGGACATAACGTGAGCTACCACAGCTATGCTGATGACACACAGCTGTATTTATCAATAGCACCTGATGACCCTAAATCTCTTGATTCGCTAACACAATGTCTAACCTGTATCTCAGAATGGATGAATAGTAACTTTCTCAAATTAAATAAAGGGAAAACCGAAATCTTAGTGATTGGCAATAATGGATACAATGAGGCTATTAGAAATAAACTTGATGCATTAGGATTAAAAGTCAAAACGGAGGTAAAAAGCTTAGGGGTAACCGTTGATTGTAATCTGAATTTTAAATCGCATATTAATCAGATCACTAGGACAGCATTTTTTCACCTAAGAAACATAGCAAAAGTTAGACCTCTTATATCATCGAAAGATGCAGAAAAATTAGTTCATGCGTTCGTTTTCAGTCGGCTAGATTACTGCAATGCACTCCTCTCAGGACTACCCAAAAAAGACATCAATCGTTTGCAACTAGTACAGAATGCAGCTGCTAGAATCCTTACCAGGAAAAGAAAATCCGAACACATTTCTCCAGTTTTGATGTCACTACACTGGTTACCTGTGTCATTCAGAATTGACTTTAAAATTCTGCTTATGGTTTATAAAGCCTTAAATAATCTCGCCCCGTCTTATATATCGGAATGTCTGACACCTTATATTCCAAATCATAACCTCAGATCCTCAACTGAGTGTCTCCTTAGAATTCCAAGAGCAAAACTTAAAAGAAGTGGTGAGGCGGCCTTCTGCTGTTATGCACCTAAAATCTGGAATAGCCTGCCAGTAGGAATTCGCCAGGCTAATACAGTGGAGCACTTTAAAAAACTACTGAAAACACATTATTTTAACATGGCCTTCTCATAACTTCACTGTAATTTAATCCTGATACTCTGTATATCCAATTCATTATAATAACTATTCATTCAAAATCTGTACTAACCCCTACTCTCTCTTCTGTTTCCTTTTCCGGTGTCCCGCAAGCCACCACCATCTACCCAAAGCACCATGATGTTCCAACAATGATGGATGGATTAAAAGCCAGAAGTCTGTATGACCATCAGCATCAAGTGACTCCGTGAGAACCCTAACTACAAAGAGGACTATTTCATTTATGTTAGGTAGAATGCCCAGAGGGGACTGGGCGGTCTCATGGCCTGGAACCCCTACAGATTTTATTTTTTTTCTCCAGCCTTCTGGAGTTTTTTTTTTTTTTTTTTCTGTCCACCCTGGCCATTGGACCTTACTCCTTTTCTATGTTAACTAATGTTGTCTTATTTTAATTTTGCATTTTGTCTGTTATTTTTCTTTTCTTCATTATGTAAAGCACTTTCAGCTACTTTTTGTATGAAAATGTGCTATATAAATAAATGTTGTTGTTGTTGTTGTTATCTGCCCTCGGAGCCCTCGCAGCCATCCTTCTCTTTTCCCTGTATAGACCAGAGTTGCCATCGAGCCGTGCACTGCGACTCCTCTCAATGATATCCTGGGTGCCCTGCGAGATGAACACCTCCTTCTGGGAACACCAGTAACACCAACACAACCCTCAGCAACCTTCAGTGTCTTGTCACGGAAGGCCTCCCACATCACATCACACACACTCCAAACTAGGACCAGTTTAGTATTGCCAGCCCAACTAAACTGCATGTTTTTTGACTATGGGAGGAAACCCATGCAAACATGGGGAGAGTTCGTAAGTCAAGAGTCCACTGTATTATGGCAAAGTAGAGGGTTTAACCTTTTCTGTCTACTCAGTTTTAAATAAGGCAAAGAAAGCATTTGAGGACGAATGACAAAGCTCTTTTTCAATTTGTTTTTTTTTTAAACCTACAACATTAGTCTGTGGCACCCCAAACAACGGTCAGTTAAATGTGATCTTAAGAAAAGATGAGGGCTAATAATAATACTAATAAAAGGAATAATAATAATGATACAATGTAAAAGAGGAATATTTATTAAAAGAGCCAGGGCTCAATGAGTGAGACGTCTTATTCCGTTTTAGTAAAACTCTTGACATTCCACCTGCCGGCATTAGTTATATATATATTTAGACATCAGACACTGGAGGCCACTGTCGAACTGTAGCAACGAAAGTTTAAGAGACGTCATTGAACTTGATCATGACTTTGTGTAACATTAATGCAAATGGTCAGGAGATGTCACTAGAGAGGTGAGTGTCAAATGCTTCGAAGCTTCAACATGATTTTCAACACAATTGATTCAAATGTTTCGATCCTTCGTGAGGCTTCACTCTGCCTATCACTAGCGCCCATTGCTACTTTTCCAGGCTCCACCCAGTAAAAGCGTGCCATCCTCCCACCGCCAACGATCGCTGGCTAACCCCGGCAAGAGAATACTCTGGAGTGTAACAATCACTCCTGCACCCTGGTTGCTCAGCTGGAGTGATCCTCGTACCCCATGTTGAGCGCTGGCCACGCACTACCTCCTGGGACACCATTCCTGTCCACCTGCTTCTCTCTAAGCAACGGCTCACTACTGCCTACCTCTTCGTCATTAACCTCCGCTCTTTTGTTCTTTTCTGTTTCTTCTACCCAAGTCTGCACCGACTCGTTTTTATGGCTCAGTCAGAGCAGCGTCTCAATTGCATACTGCAGGAAGCCGATGAAGCAATTGAGAAAGATCACCCCAATTACTCCACCAATTCCCCACAGCTGTGGGAGCGCGCCCACAGAGAAGGATCCAGCCATTTTGAGCCATGGACCCACAAGTGTACAGCAAAAATAATACTTTGTAGGTTAGTGTGATTCATGCTTTAAAATGTAGTCACCCAATTGGAAGTTTGCACAATAAATCTTAGTGGATTAAATTTACCTTTTTTGACACTGATCAACAGAAACAATCTCTTTAATGCTGAAATGAAAACAGAGCTCTAAAAGGCATCTAAATTCATAACAAATGTAACACAGAAAATGATTGATCACATAGGTATTCATCCCATAATTATGGCATCAAAATCTTTACCAGTGCAAGCCAATTGGTTTTAGAAGTCACATAATTAGAGTAGCAGAAATGATATTCACTCTTAGTTTACGTGGTAGAATGCCAAGCCTTTTTATTAAAAATAATTAAAATAATCATGGAGGAATTCACATGCTGTGAACACATGAATCCCATTTTGTGAATGTCACTGGCTGCTTTTAATAGCACAGCCCAAGTTGGTCTACATTATATCCTGCAAGAAGAACCCTCAGGCAAAATGGCAATATTACACATTGATAAATTGTATTCCAAAACATTTCTCATATCTGTAAATGGTACATTTGTTTATAAGTTTACAAGTGGTGTCTTTGGGAAGGACATTTAAACATACTAATGTATAAAACATGATAACATCAAACCTTGTGCAAGGAGTTAGCATCACAAAAATACCACCAAAATTGCTTCACATACTGTGGATACTGGTCTCAAGTTTGATTTTCTTTTACATGGAGATCACCCTTCTGTGATCCAATAGTTAAAATGATTGTAATATAAATGCCCCTATATCTGAGAGGTCTGTCATGTGGTGAGAGTCAGTATTGTGGCATAACCTATACAATAAAAACAAAAGAACACTCCAAGTAACTCTGTGAAAACGTGATTGAAAAGCAAAAGTCATGGGACAGATATAAGAAAATATCCAAGTCACTGATCATCTCTTGGTATCCAAATAATTTAATCATTATGAAATGGAAAAGGCACGGCATTACTGTAAGTCTGCTTATAGACAGACCTCCACAAAAAGTGAATAACCATGAAAAAATAAGACTAGTGAGAGATGCATTAGAGAAAATGCCACATTTGTCAAAAGTCAAACACTGCACATTGGTGGTGGTTGCATCATGCTGTGGGGATGCTTCTCTGCAGCAAGCCGTGGAATGCTTGTGAGGGAAGAGGGTCAAATGAATACAACAAAACACAGGGAAATCCTTGAAGAAAACCTGATGACATCTACCAGAAGCCAACACCTTGGGAGATTTATTTCCCAAAAAGACAACAATTCCAAACATGAAGACAAAGTTGTACAGGAATGACAAAACAATTAGTTTCAAGCATCTGAGAGTAGGAAAATGGTCCTAACTGCCTCAAAAAATGCTAATGCAAATTTGGTCCTAGTCATAAGAGTAGGAGTGAAAGAAGTTTATGAATTTCACTAATTTAGGGAACTGCTCCTACCTTCACTAGAATTAGAGAAAGCTTGTGAGTTATTGTAATTTGCGAGCAGCTGCTAGAAGATGGTGTTCAGACAGAAATCAGCATGCACATCCCTGAAAAGGTTGAATGTTTTGGAAACATGATGGAACTAGTCAAAAGATTTTGATCTGATAGATATCATATAAAATTCCTAACAAATCCACATTATTTGATCGATCTATCAGCATGGAGAAGTCACACATAGTCACTTGAAATTAAACATCTGGTAACATTATATTGTGTTGCCACAGGAAAAATGCAGCTTTGCAATAGTGATAATTTGGGTACGTCACAACCAAGCATTTCACGAATCTTGCACCAAATTCTGAATGCCCTTACAATACATGTGGTCATAACACAGATTTTATATTTGCTCATGACTTAACATGAGGTAACTTTAAAGCAACCTTCATTCTTGCAAATAGGCACTCACATAAAGATCATTGCCCAAAGTGTGAATGAGCATGCATATGTAAATCACAAGCGATATCACAGTATCAACGAAAAGGTGGTCATGAATGTATAGTGTACTGTGGTAGCCAGTTATTACCCTGAAAATAGATGGGACTGGATGGGTGATTGACAGGTAAATGTCACACAGGTACACTGGGCTTTGCATTCCACAAACTGCTGAAACATTTGCTTTACACCTTACGAGCCTGGAAAGGTTCAAGAAGGCAGGTGGAGACTCCCAGATCATTAGATGAATAAAGCCTCACAGAAAAATGAGGAGGATCATGTAGAAATGCATGACAGGTCATGCAATTTTGGGAGACAATTAGGAACAGTTCAAGAGTAAAAGGAGTTTAGGAGTTTAGGAATAACCATGGCTAGTTTCAGTAACAACTGTTACTTTATGAGGTGTTTCACATATGTTAAAACAGCAGGAAGGTGATTCTTCTGGAAGTACTTCTGTGGATCATCCATTGTTAAATAACTGTACCTGATATCGGGTTTAATTCTTATTCAGTGTGTGTGTCACGGCCTTTCTATCTTGTTTGTTACAATATTTTTCATGATGATGTGATGTATGACTAAATATTAAATCCAGCCAGAATAGTTCATTTAAAACAATCTTTATGCAGTGTTTCTAATTTAAAGAGATATGTGCACGTTCACCATATTATGCCTTTTGTGGCTATTATTAATTTATTAAAACATATGCCCAAAAAACAGATTGTGAGGTTAAATGTAATAGTGTTTGTTTACTTACTAATACTTCAAAGCTGTTTAACACACCTGACAGCTTTGTCAAAGGTCCTAAGAGTGCTGTCTGTAATCAAGTCACATAAAGTGAAATGAATGAGGAGTTTTTCCTCAAACATATAGCAACAAGTAATTTTTGGCACATTTTCTTTGAGACAGTAAATTAATAATTTGCTAAGGTGTGCAGATATAGTCCCAGAATTTGTGAACATAGTTTAATTTGGCTGGCTATTGCCATTGTGTACTGAAAGCCAATAATTTACTTTTAAAAAGAATATAAACTACACTGGATATACAGTAAAGACAAGGAAGTTTAATGGTTGATCTTCCTAAGTGAAATTAAAGTGCATGAAAATATGATGCAAGTAAAATGGCATGCTCACCTTATGGACAGAAAAATATTGCAGTGCTTCTACTATAACACAGAAGACTTCATGAAGAAATCTTAGCACAGTTTTTTTCAAGTGTGCTCAGCTTTATCGACTCATCTATAATTGCTTTTCATTTAAATGGCTAAGGGGACCCAAAGGAGGGGCAATGGCTAAAAGAAGCAACCAGTCACCGCATAATCATTACTCCGACCCAACCAAATAAATGAACATTCTATGCCTTGGCATGTACAAAGAAACAAAATTATCTAAAGAAAATTCCATTCCAACAATTTAATAAAATGCATTGCTAATAAAATACACTCTATTAAAAGACACTATTTCCATATGGACACTGTATAATTGAATGTAAGCCTTTACATAACGTTATATATAATTGACAATAGTATTTTAATGACCATTTATTCACTTTTCACTATACCTGGATCAGTGATGCTGCTGCAGGAATCTGTCTGTTGAAATGCTTTTGCCGTTGCTTCTGTTGAACTTTCAGAGCAAAACCTGAACCCAAGATTCCCTAAAACAGAATGATTATAAAGTTATTAAATGAATGATAAATTATCAATTACAAAGAGAATATGTCAAATTTTTTAAATCATTGGAATATGTAAAAGACCCCTCTGGACACAGAAACACATTCTTAAACTTCCAACTGGAGTATTTCCATATCTATAGTAAGGCTCCAAAGATCAGATTGGAGAGAACTGTTGCCTGTATTATGCTGTCTATTAGGGAAAACACGGTTACTTCCAGTCCAAATGTACCTTTACTAATTACTCATATTTGACGTGTAAGAAAAGTAGCAATCTAAAGAAGCGTAATCACTTTCATAAAAGTCAAGAAAAGCTCAAGTTCAGCACTTTTAACTTAAGCTTCTCAGGTAGATTATGCTAAAATATTCTGTAAGTAAAACAGAATTCTATTTAAAACATGGTTAGACGTTAAAATACAATACCTCTAAATACTCATTGTCTTAACCCAGTTTAGTCTAATACAGATTCATGGGGATGTGAAGCCTAACCAAAAAGTATTAAGTATAAAGCAGAAAAGCTGTTTAAGGTGAAATAATATCCCATTGCAGGACACACTTATACCTACAGTCATATTCAGTTACAACTGGATTATTTAGAGATGTCAATAAATCTAATAGGGCATTATCCATCCATCCATCCATCCATTTTCCAACCCGCTGAATCCGAACACAGGGTCACGGGGGTCCGTTGGAGCCAATTCCAGCCAACACAGGGCACAAGGCAGGAACCAATCCCGGGCAGGGTGCCATCCAGTAATAGGGCATTATACTTTTTATTGTAGATATACATGTTTCTGCATTATTGACAAATGTCAGAAGTATAAAAATTCTTATTTAATCTTTCACTTTAAAGGGATATAATTTGATAAACGTCTAAAGATATTACAATTCTAAAAACACACATTTAATGATTCCTTCAGAATTTAATTCTTAACAGTGGAGCACCAACTGGATACTGCAGCAGCACACAAGGCTGCCTAAGTATCATAAACATTGGGTGAAGCAAAATATTATAGGCTATAACACAGATAATAACCCAAAAAGGATAATTACAAAAATAATGGTAATAATCTTAAAATGTGTGTAGCATAGGAAACACATGCTGCAAAATAAAATAAATTGGTCAACATGGCAGCAAGACTGCGACAATTAATACATTGCTAAAAACTGATGTAATTCAATGTATAAGTATCTCTCAAATGGGCCTAAATTAAAACTTACATTACAACCGCACAAACACCAGCTATGATTTGATTGATTAATAGTGATGAGCCTCGATTTGCCCCAAGTTCAGTGAAATTGCAGAGATGTTCAGGAACTTCACCAAACTTAGCAAAATGCATTGAAGTAAAAGGGGAAGGAGAAACTGAAATATTTCTGAGTGGATCATAGTGATGCAATAGTTTTTTAAGTGTCCTTGAAGCCTAGGGATGCAATGATTCATAATGATGTCAGAAACCTAGGTATCATCTTTGAGTCATCACTAAGTTTTGAAAAACAAATCTCCATGGTAGTAAAGCCCAGAGGCAAATTTCTAAACTAAACTTTCTATCACAGAAGGACTTGGAAACAGTCATTCATGCCTTTATTACATCTTGCCTAGATTACTGTAATTCCTTATATGTGGGTCTGCGAAAATCTCCTCTGTCGCGCCTTCAGCTGGTTCAGAACACGGTAGCTAGATTTTTGATTGGATCGAGAAAACGGGATCACATCTTCCCCATTTTAGCCTCTCTCCACTGGCTACCAGTGAGGTGTCGCATTGATTTTAAAATCTTGTTTGTTTTTAAAGCCTTGCACGGTCTCGCTACAAAATATATCTGTGACCTCCTTCACCCCTATGTGGCACCATGAGCACTGAGGTCATCTGGACAACTGCTCCTTGTAGTGCCAAGATCTCGGCTGAAGTCTAGGTGAGACAGAGCTTTTTCAGTTGTTGCTCCTAGGCTTTGGAATGACTTACCTTTGCACATCAGGTCTTCATCTCGGTCAAGGTTTTTAAAAGTCAGCTTAAGATCTACTTGTTTTCTTCTGTCTTTCAATGTGCATGATGGGATTGTGGTAGATGTTACAATTGGTTGTTTTATTAATCTGCTTTTTCATGATTGTTTGTATTGTGTTTATTTTCATGCTTTTTTGTAGAGCACTTAGGCGCAACCTCTGTTGTTTTAAATGTGCTTTTATGAATAAATAATCTAATCTAACTACCAACTATGCTGGACTGTTTATTGTGGCCAAATACAACCTGAGCTGTGAGGCATCTGTGGTAACCATTTTGTAACCATGCCTCCCCGAGATAAAACTAATAGAATGAAATATCAGATTAATAAAAAATCTTGCAGACAAAAAAGAAGCATGAATTCATTAAAGCTTGCATCCAGCAGATTCAATGGCACGTGTACACCTCTCAAACTGAAAAGTGCAGTTTATTTTTCTTTTTCTGATGTGTTTGCTCGCTCACTGCCACTGCTTCCAAATAAGCACAATACTAAAGCATGTGGATTCTGGTCTGCTAGTTAGGAACATCAAAATCCAGGTGCAGAAGGTGAAACCTTATCCCAAGGGTAGGAGTTTTGTTGGTACACTATTGTTGAATGTTGAAGTGTAGTAAAGAGTACTTTGGCACACCAGTTTTTAACACCAAAGTGTGCCAGGATGATAAGAAGTGGTAGGGATATTGCGTCCTCTGTATGCCAGCCATGGCTATACACAGACTGGAAGCAGATCTTGAATATGAAATTTAATGTATCTCAGCAACAGACTTTAAAAGCATTTTATCACAACAGGCCTGGATGCAAATGGTGTGTAGTCATTCAGGCAGTCCATTTTTTTTCCTTTGGTACAGGAATAATTATTATATTTTGAAGCAGGTAGGAATATATCAGTTATATATTAAAAATGTCATTCAAAATATCAGCTACTATAAATGGTCATCCAGCCCAGATGCCTTAGGAAGTTGAATAACTTGCATCACCCTTACGTTACCCACGGAAGCAGCGGGTCACCGGGGCCCCCCTCTGGAGCCAGGCCTGGAGGTGGGGCTCGATGGCGAGCGCCTAGTGGCCGGGCCTGCACCCATGGGCTCGGCCGGGCACAGCCCGAAGAGGCAATGTGGGTTCCCCTTCCCATGGGCTCACCACCTGTAGGAGGGGCCAAGGAGGTCGGGTGCAGTGTGAGTTGGGTGGTGAGCGAAGGCGGGGACCTTGGCAGTCCAATTCTCGGCTACAGAAGCTGGCTTTTGGGACATGGAATGTCACCTCTCTGAAGGGGAAGGAGCC
This sequence comes from Erpetoichthys calabaricus, assembly GCF_900747795.2. Lineage (NCBI taxonomy): Eukaryota > Metazoa > Chordata > Cladistia > Polypteriformes > Polypteridae > Erpetoichthys > Erpetoichthys calabaricus. Next base: position 164,886,273 of record NC_041394.2, read on the forward strand.
TGAGCTAGTGCGTGAGGATGAGAGGTTCCAGCTAGATATAGTCAGGCTCACCTCTACGCACAGTTTGGACTCAGGAACCAATCTCCTTGAGAGGGGCTGGACTCTCTACCACTCTGGGAGTTGCCCCCGGTGAGAGGCGCCGAGTGGGTGTGGGCATACTTATTGCCTCCCGACTTGGTGCCTGTTCATTGGGGTTTACCCCAGTGGACGAGAGGGTAGCCTCCTTCTGCCTTCGGGAGGGGGGACGGGTCCTGACTGTTGTTTGTGAGTATGCGCCGAACAGCAGTTTGGAGTACCACCCTTTTTGGAGTCCCTGGAGGGGGTGCTAGAGGGCATACCTTCTGGGGCCTACCTCATTTTGCTGGGAAACTTCAATGCTCACGTGGGTAATGACAGTGAGACCTGGAAGGGCATGATTGGGAGGAATGGCCCCCCCGATCTGAACCCGATCGGTGTTTTGTTACTGAACTTCTGTGCTCATCATGGATTGTCCATAATGAACACTATGTTCAAGCATAGGGGTGTTCATATGTACATTTGGCACCAGGACACCCTAGGCCTCAGTTCAATGATCGACTTCGTGGTCGTGTCATCAGACTTGTGGCCACATGTCTTGGACACTCAGGTGAAGAGAGGGGCGGAGCTGTCAACTGATCACCACCTGGTGGTGAGTTGGCTTCGATGGTGGGGGAGAATGCCGGTCAGGCCTGGTAGGCCCAAAGGTGTTGTGAGGGTCTGCTGGGAACATCTGGCAGAATCCCCTGTCAGAAGTAGCTTCAACTCCCACCTCCGGCAGAACTTTGACCACGTCCCGAGGGAGGTGGGGGACATTGAGTCTGAATAGGCCATGTTCCGTGCCTCTATTGTTGAGGTGGCTGACCGGAGCTGTGGCCGTAAGGTGGTCGGTGCCTGTCATGGCGGCAATCCAAGAACCCGTTGGTGGACAACGGTGGTGAGGGATGCCATCAAGCTGAAGAAGGAGTCCTACAGGACCCTTTTGTCCTGTGGGACTCTAGAGGCAGCTAATAGGTACCGGCAGGCCAAGCAGAATGCGGCTTTGGTGGTTGCTGAGGCAAAAACTCGGGTGTGGGAGGAGTTTGGGGAGGCCATGGAGAACGAATTTCAGATGGCTTCGAGGAGATTCTGGTCCACCAACCAGCGTCTCAGGAGGGGGAAGCAGTGCAGTGTCAACACTGTATATGGTGGGGATGGTGCGCTGCTGACCTCGACTTGGGATGTTGTGGATCAGTGGGGGGAGTACTTCGAAAATGCATTATGAAATAAAAAACAACAACAAATTTCCAAATTAGGAGTGCACAATGACATTGCGATTATTACCCATTTCAGAGGATGATGGTAGCCAGAAGAAATCCACACCAAGCCACGACAAACATAAACTTAATGTGCTGTCCTACCAGGAAACCTGGTTGGGTGCTCATTCACAGATACAAAAAAGGGTTTGCATTCTGAGAAACATCTCACTTTTATTTCTGGCAAACATCCAACTTCACTTTTGTGTTTCCTGCCCTTGTGTGTTGTTACTCCTTGCTTCTCCTCCTGGTGTCTTTATCACTCTCTCTCATTCTCTCTCTCTCTCTCTCTCTCTCTCTCTCTTGTCTTACCTTTGTCTCTCTCTCTCTTGTCTATGCAGAGTCTACAAACACAGAACAAACATAAGGCTTAAAGCAGGAGCGTTTGCACCTTCAGCACTAATTAATCGATTAGCCCCCATTCCCTAATGACCGTGGACGATCCCCATTTTTCACATTTTTGATGATCACTTTCAAAGCACTAAATGGAACAATTCAGGGCTGGCCCCTAGAAGATCAGAGGTGAAAGACATATGTGCATTGAACAAGTGAAGGGGAGGGCTCTCGATGATCCGAGGCTACATGACTGATATTGTTGGATAAAGCCACTGAGGTACCCCCAAATTACACAACTGTACTAAAGAACATGTGGCACTCATTACAACATCTCAGTGTATGCTCCAACTGCAGTGAGTGATGTCTCAGTGAGGGAAACATTTTATTCCTTACTTTGCTCGGTGGTTGATTGGTGCCCACGAGGTGACACTCCTCTGGTCATGGGTGATTTCAGGACAACCACTGGCATGGACAGGACTGGCTATGAGGATTGTGTTGGGCCTCACGAGTCTAGTGACCATGGTGAAAGCGGCTCCATGTTCCTTCAATTTGCAAAACATCAGGGGCTGTGGATTGCTGGATCCTATTTCCAGCACCTTCAGTCACATCATTGGACTTGGTATTCCAATACCGGTGGTGCGGTGAAAGAGATCGATCACATCCTCATGGGCTGATGCTGGAAGCTCTTACAAAACTGCAGGGTCTACAGAAGTGCCCAGTTTGTGAATTCTGACCACAAACTTGATGTTGTTACACTGAACATCCAGCTTAGGTCCAGTAGGCTACCACTTACAAAGAGAATGAAGCAAGACCTAGCCAGACTTCAAGATCAGGTTGTTTCTAATGAGTTTGCATGCAGTTTGCATGAGGAACTTGCAGACTTGGATGCTACTGCTGATCCAAATGTGATAAGTGAGACCTTCTGTGACCAAATCCTGAACGTTGCTGAGGGTTGTGTTGGTGTTACCAGTGTTTCCAGAAGGAGGTGTTTCATCTCACAGAGCACCCTGGATATCAATAGAAAGGAGAGGAGCACAAGGCTTGAAGGCAACTCCAGCCTGTATCAAGAATTTAGAAGGACAGCTGCGAGTGCTCTGAGGGCAGATAAGGAGGCGTTTGTTAGAGGAACCCATGAGCAAGTGACACACCAACTATGGTCGACTGACCCAAGTTCTACTTACAGAGGAATCGAAGCATTATGCACATCCAAATCTGTTCATAAGAGAGTCCCAGTCAGGGCTGGTGATAAAACGGTCCTTATGGATGACGCTGTAATTGTGACCTGCTGGGTTGGCTACTTTGGGCAGTTGTTTAAAGCTGATCTTCCAAATAGGATATTAGACATCTACGGGTTCATGGTTTTTGAGGCTGATCGTCCAATTAGCTGTGAACAAGCCAGTTACTGTAGATTGCACAGGTGGTGAACCAGCTGAGGGTAGGGAAAGCTGCAGGGATCTGTGGTATCTGGGGTGAATTTCTCCAGGCTGGTGTTAAGGCTGTCCTCCTTGCACTGCAAGCAATCATTGCTTCCATTTGGGAGACAGGCGTCATCCCAGCTGACTGGAAAATGGGACTTATCGTTCCTATCTGAAAAGGGAAGGGTGATCACCTGGATTGAGTCAACTACAGGGGGTTAACAGTGCTCTTGGTGCCGGGTAAGGTTCTTGCTAGGGTCTTCCTCAATAGGATCTGTTATCATTTGCTCACCTACCAGTGACCAGAGCAGTCTGGTTTTATGTCTAAGAAGTCTACCATCCTGGCAGTGAGGATGTTGATGGACGCTAATGCAATTACGCACAGTGGACGCACAGTTTTCTTGCCATTAAAGGCCTGGATCTTGGTTTTTATCCAGGACACTCACAAGCCCAGACACTCAGACTCTTTGCTCAGTCTCTCAAGAGTCCCAATCACAGCTTCCATTGACACCATGAAGATCACAGCATCTTCGTCAAAGTCAAGATGCAGTGAATCTTTCTTCTCCAACAGATGCCCCACAGCCGCTGGACCCCACAACCCCACCCAGCACCCAGTCCATGCAACCATTGAACAGAGCAGGAGCAAGAACACACCCCTGAAGAACCTCAGAATCAACTGGGGAAAACACAGAGGTTCTGCCTCCACTTTGCCTAGCACTCATTGTACCAGTGTACAGGCCGGACATGATTTCAAGCAATTTTGGGGGGGATCCTCCAAAGTTTCAGGATGTCCAACAGAGCAGCTTGATCAACTGAACTGAATGTTTTACGAAACTCAGCAGTGTGTCTACCTGCACAGTGAGTGTCGACCATGTTGAGAGGTTTGGTTACCTTGGCAGCGACATTCATGTCTGTGTTGACTCTTCCTATGAAGTAAGTAGATGGATTGGGAGAGCATGGGGGAGTGATGAAGTCTTTGGAAAGGGGTTGTGTGGTGTTCCCAATATCTTTGCAAAATGACAAAGATCCAAGTCTTTAGAGTCCTGGTGCTTCCTGTTTTATATGGTTGCAAGACATGGACGCTATCCAGTCACCTGAGATGATGTCTGGACTCCTTCGGTACTGCGTCTTTTCAGAGAATCCTTGCATACCACTAGTTTGACTTTGTGTCAAATGAGTGGTTACTCACGAAGTCCGGAATGAGGCACATCACCTGTATTGTGAGGGAGTGTCAGTTACAGCACTTCGGCCATGTGGCGTGATTCCCAGAGGGTGATCCAGCTCACACGATCCTTATTGTTGAGGACCCGATTGGCTGGAGCAGGCCAAGGGGATGCCTACATAACACCTGGCTGTAATAGATAGAGGGTCCGGGGAATGGGACGAGAACGCGTGTCTGCCTTGGGGGGTTGCCAACCAGGATCCCAAGCCATTTTGTTGTATGGTGGGTGAGGCAACACACTGTACCAGTGCATGCTCCCCAACCTGACCTGACCTGACCTCCTTGATATCTGCCATCCTCCAGTTCCTCCACTGCTACCAATTTACATCTTGGGTTAATGTGGATTTTGCATGTCAACTCTGAAAGCTCAGCTTCTTTTAATATAATTAATCTTTATTATGTAATTTTTTTTAAAGTCTATATAAATTATGTCATACTAGAAGCATCACTGGACATTACATGAATGTGTAATTTTAAGGTTTGGTCAATTTGTCTGCTAGTCTGGCTTCAGTCTGTTCAGGTGTTTCACTTGCTCTTAGCCACCAGGTGACACTGTCATTCAAACTATAGTAAAATGAAAAAAAAAGGCTCACCAGGTCACATTTTTGAGTCGGGACATAGTCTACACTTTTTCTTTGATCAAATAAGGGAAATATGCAAATTTGTCCAACTGTGTGGATTTATGTGTATATTTATATATACCTGTATATATGTATATACACACATACACAGATTTCGAGCTTTTTATATTAGACTAGCAAAATACCAGCGCTTCGCAGCGGAGAAGTAGTGTGTTAAAGAGGTCATGTAAACATATATATACATATACATATATATACATATCTACATATACACATACCTACATATACATATATATACATACATATACACATCCACATATACATATATATACATATACAAATTTACACATCTACATATATATATACATATGTACATATATATATACATATAAATATATACATATCTACATATATATACACATATATATACATATGCACATATTTATATATATAAATATAGACATACATATATACATACATACATACATTCACATATATATATATAT